>NC_139603.1:65149559-65197059 GCF_964270895.1 Podarcis filfolensis
TCATGGGAGGTAGGTTAGACTTAGAAGACGGAGGCTTTGTCCACAGCCACCGAACGGGCCTCACTGCCAAGTTTGAGAGCCAATAGTGGATTTCTCCATGCTGAAGCCCAACAAGCCAATTTTAGCCAATTTGTACAGAACATTGCCTTGTCTTTGAGAGTGCTTCGGATGAGGAGAACAGGAATAAAATTTAGAAACGCGCCGCAAAACGACGTTCACTGCGGGGCCTTTAAATGCACCCGCCTTGTTACGCTGACTTGGCGGGAAAAGCACACAGCCACCTCTTGTGCCGCTTAAAAGTGACAAGTCGTTTCTGGCCTGGACCCTGGACAATGAAGGGTTAAATGAGTGCCTTAGTCAGACATGTTTAACCTGCTGATCATTTGGAAAGTAGTAATGGTGCTTTCAGAATTCAGATTTTGGTCCATCAGAACAGTCTTTGGCTGACTTCCCTTTTTTATTTTTGTATTTTTGTAATAATACTGTAATATAACCTGGCATTCAGCAGTGTTAAAGCTGTCAATCTACACCTCAGCATTTGGAGCTCTTCTCATCATCATCATCACCATTATTATTATTTCTCTTTTGTAAAATCAGAAATACCTAACCACCTTACAGTGATATGCATGCACTGCTTTTTTTTCTTTTCTTTTCTTCAAAAGTATGATAGCCTGTTTTATTTTTTATATTTTTTTTATAAAAAAACATCCCTATTAGTGAATTTTGGGAAAAAAAGAGGGGGGAAAAAGTGGGGAAAGGGGGAGGAAGAAAAATAAAAAAAGAACCCACCACTATTCTATCCTACAGATAAACTCGGTGAAATGGCTCTAGCATCTTTTTAAAAAGAGATAGCCCCCCAAAAAGCATGCCTAGGGAGTCCTTGTGACAGTGCAAAATACATTTATGTACATCCCTCTTACAAAAACACCAATATGTTAGCATTCCGGGAAGCATGCTAAGTTTTTTCCCCTATAACAGAGTGAAATAGCAGCTCCGAAAGATAGCTTTTTTTCTCTTTTTCTTTTCTTTAAGACAAACGAAAAAAAAGAGGGGGGGGATTTCTTCTCTCTTTTGAACTACTAGAGAAATATCACTACTACATACAGATATAAAAGCAGCATAGAAAGTTACAGGTTTCTCACCTACTAGTAATAAAGAAGACTAAATGTGAGCATGGTTAACTACAATGCATTTTCACATTTGTCCAACACATTTACAAGAAAAAACACCATTGGGAAACCTCACAGGACAGAAGTGTTATAACACCAAGAGAACTACTAGATTTTTTCCCCATTTTTAATATATCTTTTTTTTTCTTTATTAAAAACCCAGACAGGATGGGATGGAAAGAATTTTGGAAGGGTTCTGGAGCTGGAGTCACTGTTTTTTTATCATCGTTGTTGATACAAAAAATGAATGAGGTTGAATAGACCCGATTGTCTTACTCTGTGGAACCTTGTAAAAAAGTGAAGGAATTTTTTTAAGCTTTATATTTTTGGGGGGTGGGGCGGGGGGGGGGGTAGAGGCAGCTGGTTGATGTTGTAGCTGCCAAAATGCTAATTAACTGCAGGCTGTGTCCTTATTTCTGTACTAAACAGGAAAACAAGAAACAAAAACAAAAACGAAAAAAACCCCAAAACAAAACAAAGAACGGAAAGGAAGAGGAGCCGTTTTGTACGATGGCGATTTCCCCCCCTTTGCTGCTGTTTCTTTTAAGTCCTACATCCCACTGCAAGTCATCTTCCATTTTTCATTCTGTTGACCTGGATATTATTATATTTCATTCAGAAACAAGAAAAAAAAATGAACATCTGTGTCTCCTTCCAATCTGCTGCACATCTGCGCGTTTTTGATGCGGGCCTTCAGAGTTCAGTCAGTAACCCACGGACACTATACATCTTCTTCTTAATATGTCTGCTGCTGTTTTATCCAATGCTCATGCCCTTGAGGGTTTTTTCTCTCTCTCTTTCTTTATTTCTCTCTCTCTCTCTCTATCTCTCTCTCTCGCATTTTTTTTAATTAAATCCCATTATTGTTATAAAGAACATTGTGACTTTATATTATTAGCATTTTTGCTTTCAACAGCAATTAGCAATCTCTTGGTTTGCTGTTTGGTAAAGCATCTGTTAATGAGGTCATCTAGTTTAAAATCCCAGCTACTGTAAAATAACAGGGAGGAGGTCAAATCTATCATTTTGTATGTGTTAAAATTATCTGCTCTTCTCAGTTTCCTAAAGGAAAGGTATCTTTGTTTTCCAGAAGAAGTCATTATGACCCGTTACTGGCCTTCTGTATTTTTTTTTTTCACTTCTACCTCAAGATACAGTTTTAAGTTCTTTTGCAGTATTGAAACGTGACAGTTCAGTAAAAACCTTTGAGCATCTGAGGATGAGGAATTTTGTTTTGTGTTTTTGTTTGTTTTTGTTTTTAGTAGTTCTGCGGTTCAGTCTTAGCGAGGAGTCGCTTCTATGGTGGACGGAGTCCCAGGGGTGTTTGACCGAGGAGTAGCTGCTGGTGGTGTGTCAATTGGGCTTCCGGCTCCGCTGTTGGGCGTTGCGGAGGAGCTGACTGCTGGTGTCTCGCCTTGCTGCTGGGCTTGAAGTGTCTGTCCACAGATGTGGTGGTGTTTCTCCCAGTCCTTATGCTGGCAAAATGAGCCACAGTATCGCGCCGTGTTGCAACCGCTGCAGGTCTCACTAGCTTTACGGCCACAGTTCCAGCAACTCTGTAGAAGAGACAGAGCGAGAGAAAGAAAGACAGAGCAAGGCATGTCAGTCATTTGGCTGGAATGTCAACATGAGTATTTATGGTAGCATTAGCATAATATACTTGCTAACAGCTGGGTTGGACCTGCTGTCCTGTGAACGGAAAGGCTCCTTCCATTCACAGAAGTGATTTGGATCTAGTAGAGAAGCGCTGCTGGAGGAAGGGGAGCAAATTTTGCCGATTCCCCCTTTCTTCTGCAGGCCCCAATGCTATTCCTGAGGTCCGCCAACCCTCCAGAGTAGACTTTCTGGAGGGCGCAGGGGAAAAGGGGATCACCAAAGATAGCTTCCTGCCTGTAGGAGTGTCTCCATAAAGAGACTTCTGCTCTGGGCACCTCTGGATCCCACCCTTAATCTTGGCCTAGTTAAAAGAATTGGAGATATAGATTGTAATACCAAGTGGAAAGGAGTCGACTGTTTTTTCACCCCATTTACAGCTCTGGGGAGTTTCCAAAATGCAGGGAGCTATCTCAGGGTAGAGGGAGAAACAGCTGCCTATGGGACATCTAAAGAGGGACCATAGATCATTATCTACAAGGCACCATATGCCGTAAGTACACAGGCTTTTAATTGTTTTTTTGGTTGGGTGGGGGGAAGCACCCATGGGCAGTGGCATTACACTGATCCAGAGAACTGGCCCATCTAGTTCAGCACTGACTCCGTTGGCTCTTCTGGGCATTTTCACGTAAGGCTGGGAAGGACTCCCCTCTGAAGCCCAGACTGGATATGGCACCTTTTGCCTGCACACTGAGTCATGGCCATTCCAAATCACACAGGGTTCAGTAGTGATCAGTTTTCTAGGCCATCTTTACATTCACACAAATGGTAAACCTAATCACTTTCTCTGTGCCAGGTGTTAAATTGTGGAACCCGCTCCCCGCAGAGGTGCGTTGAGCATCTTTGATGTAAACCCTTCACCATATGCTGACAATGCACTTCTTCATCCTGGTCTTTGACAGGTAAGGTAACATGTTTTGTGGGACTCACTCCTTTTCCCCCCTGAATTTCTACGGATCTGTTCCATTTGGAATGGATTTACGTGCCCTATATTTTTATTTGTTTTTATAATTGTATATTTTATTGCGGGGGCCTTATGGCAAAGGGTAGGCGAGATATTTATATAAATAGGCAGGAAAGAAACCAAATTAACACCACTAAAAATAAAAATAGTAGTAACTAGAAATCCTGGACATCTTAAATATAAAAGTATAGTTGTGTACACACCATACATTTAAAGCATAGTTGTGCAGGCTGTTGAATTTTATTTCCAACCCCAGTGATGGGACATCCTCCTCCACTGCAACTGAACTGATGCAAGGCAGTCTCGGTAACACACAAAGATCTGCCCAACTGCCCAAACCTTTAGTATCTGCTACCTGAGGCAGCCACTTCCTTCTGCCTACTGGTGGGGCCGGTCCTGGAAAGGCTTAGATGAAAGAAACCCCATGCATCCACCATCTTCTGGATGGTAGCTTAACCTTTCTAAAACAAAACCAGTAACATATTCAATCTAACAGAAACGTTTACAGACTCTCCAGAGTTTCTAAAAGGCCTCTTTAAACCCATGTGCCACAGCAGACACATCAAGACGCAGTTTCTAGATGAATGCAACACTCTTCTGTATCACTAAACTGCCCATGAAGCTCCTTCAGAGACAGGTTGGGCAGCTGCCTCTCGGTTTCGGGACTTTGTTCTCCTGAAGCCATGCAACAGCTAGAGCTTTAAGTTGACATGCAATTAAAAATAAACTAAGATTTCTCCCCTTCCTGTGCATAAATGTTACAGCAATCTTGCAACCGTGCTTACACACTTTGCTGTTATAAAAGTTCCATGCCCGGGCCCAACACAAAGACCATGTTGGTTATTTGTGGCATATAAAGGAAGGTTGGCCTCTGCTAACTATAAGCCACCCTAGGGCACTGATTTACAACCAGTGGTTCAGGACCTGTTACTGGCTCATGGCTTGAGCCACAATAGCAACACTAACACTAACACTATACAAATCGGGTCCTCCCTTAAAGAGGGCACATATTGTGGTGAGACCTAGATAACCGACACCCTGTGTTGTGGGCTGGGTTCTATTGGTCAGCCACAACACCCGATTGGTAGGCCCCTGAAAGCTGGGTGCAATTTGGCCAATGGGACGCAGTTCAAATGAGGGACCTATTTAAGCCCATGTACGTGACCCAGAGCTTCCACTTTTGGCGTGTGCATTTGGAACACCAGCCCACCTCTCCCTATTTTTAGGGCTTTGCGATTGACCTTGCTATGCCGTCGTTTGTCGTTGGGACAGGGGCACGACAGGAATTTTCCCCACTTGGCTGACTGGCTGTTGCCATTTGGGTTTTGCCTGCCACGTGGCAAATTGTCACAACTTGTAAGGTTGTGGATAGGCTCTGGTTCAGGTGATAGGGATGGGGGGAGCGGTCTCGTCATCCCTATGTGAAGGGTATTCCGTTAAAGGAATCCAGGGACTTAATGGTTTGGTCAACCCCTGAGAGGGGGGTTGTGTCTGTGCCTGAGTCCAGGGGGACATTTGGGTGGCGGAGTTAGCCCGTTCCTGGCTTTCCGCTTATCCAGGTGTTCACCATTGACTGACCTATGCTGGAACCCTGGGTCAGCGCTACCTGCATGGCAGGGAGCTAGTTGAACCAGAGCCTATGCAACCAGTCACTTTCTGTAATCAATAAAGTTGTGGCCGAAATTCTGCCAAAAACCAAACCAAAATTTGAGTCATGTGTGAATTTAGTTAGGGGAGAGGTTTCTGGGTCTGAACACGCAAATATATGTGTGTGGTTTTTTTTAAAAAAAGGGTACCCACTTGCACAAATGACTAAAAAGTTAGTCCCTGGCCAGAAAAGGTTGAAGACTACTGTCCTAGGGCTAAGGAAACCGCATTAGACTTCCCTGACATGGAATCAATATGCTAATAGGTTTCCACCGCAGTGCTGGTCAAGCAAGCACGGTTGCACTGCTGAAATCTCATTTCTTTCTATTAAAAAGAAGGGCTGTGTTTAAAAAATGCTAAGAAGTTCATTCCCTGCTCGCGTTTAATTCCAAACAACAAATTCCTTGTTAAGAATACCGCCAGCTGACGGCGTCCTCCAATTCTGCTCCCTTTCGCTCCCTGCCAAGTGGGAAGCCACCAGAAAGGATGCCTGCTGCTCACTTTCCTCCAGCTTTGCAATGCCAGCTGGATGGCTGGAGCAGAGCCAGCCGATAAGTGAGATTCCTAAACTACAACAGAAATCCCAATTACCAGGAAAGAACAAAGACCTAAATCCAAAACACTGTTTTAAGGAAATTAAACATTTAATCGGAGTCAAGTGGCTTCTTTAGAAAACAGTCCCCGTGTTAGATTTACTCTCTCTTTTTGGCACAGGAATGTTTTGGCAGATGCAAGAATAGTTAAGTGTCCAATACTCATTGCTCTCTCCCTCTCCCTCTCTTCTCACTAGATTGAAATCAGATGCATGCAGCTTTCCTAACTCAACTCATACCGATTAAGCCTGCAGACTAAACCAGGTAATTACAAATGCATGAACTGGGATTTCCCCCCCTTCTATTTGCAAAAATTGTTCCCATCTTTTAAAAACTCTTTTTAAAAGGTGGAATTACCAACACAGAGAAACAGATGTTTTTTAGTGGTTAAAATTGCTGGGAATACAGACTCCTTGTCTATCATCAGCTGGCTTTGATTCACTGTCCGTGGTTTCAGGTTTGTTCTGCTTACACTGTATCTACAGGGAATGCAGACGGCTCATTGTAGTTTTAATATTTTATTTTCAAACAAAAGATAATGGCAATGGAAAGAAGTTTCCAAAATTATAAATGTGGCAAAGGCGGGAGATTTCTAATAGAACACTATTAAGCTTGTGATAAAATACTTGGGTTGCGAACCAGCAAGCCATACTACGAGTGCACAACTGCCATTCATTTCAATGGAACCACAGAGGAAACCTTATCTACACCTCACTGAAAGGAACAGAAAGTGCTGTTATTAGTCAATTCTATGCCTGGGGAAAGGTCCCACTTCTACACCTTCTCCCTGGAAACCAGCTCCTGGGTGAGCTAAGAATATTGCAGATGCTGAGGTTTCATGCTTCTGAATTTCCAAGCTCTCGTAGCTCAGATATACTGGCCGTGGCTCTCCGGAGTCTACAAATCTCCTGCTGCCTGGCCGTGGAGATGTCATGTCACAGACTGAACCTGGGACTTTCTGCTTTACCACTGAGCTATGGTCTCTGTCTCTAGGTGGCAATGACCAATTAATGCAAATGGAATGTGGGGTGGCTTAGTTCTCATGTGGACACAAGTCCAAACAGCCATAAAAGAGCTAGTGTGGTGTAGTGGTTAAGAGCGGTAGACTCGTAATCTGGGGAACCAGGTTCGCGTCTCCGCTCCTCCACATGCAGCTGCTGGGTGACCTTGGGCCAGTCACACTTCTCTGAAGTCTCTCAGCCCCACTCACCTCACAGAGTGTTTGTTGTGGGGAAGGAAGGGAAAGGAGAATGTTAGCTGCTTTGAGACTCCTTCGGGTAGTGATAAAACGGGATATCAAATCCAAACTCCTCCTCCTCCTTCTAATTTTATAAACTTCTATCATGTCTCTTATTCACCTTTTCTCTAAATCAAAAAGTCTTAGATGCTGCAACCTTTCTTCATAGGGGAGTTGCCCTAAATTGTTTTGGTTGCCCTTTTCTGAAACTTTTCCAAATCTGCAATATCCTTTCTTCGGTGGTAAGGTGACCAGAACTGCACACAGTATTCCAAATGCTGCTGCACCATAGATTTCCATAGAGGTATTATAATATCAGCAGTTTTATTTTCAGTTCCTTTCCTAATGATCCCTAGCATGGAATGTGCCTTTTTCACAGCTGCCGCACACTGGGTTGATGTCTTCATCCAGCTACTATGACCCCAAGGTCTTCCTGCTGGTTTGTCACCACCAGTTTAGACCCCCATGAGCGTAAATGTGAAATGAAGATTTATTTTGCTCCAACAGGCAGAACTTTACACTTGTTTACATTGAATTGCATTTGCCAACTTACTTCGTCCCTCACCCCACAATTTACTCAGTTTGGAGAGGTTCTTTTCGAGCTCTTCACACATTCTCTTTTTGTTTTTAACAACCTTGAACAATTTGGGATATCATCAGCAAACTGGGTCACCTTACTACTCAAACCTATCTCTAGATTGTTTATGAGCAAGTTAAAAAGTACAAGTTCCAATACCGATCCTTATGGGACTGCAATTTTTACAGCTTTCCATCCAGAGAACTTGTCCATTTATTCCTACTCCTTGCTACCTGCAACTTAACCAATTCCCGATCCACAATGGGACGTCTCCATCTTTTTCCTTGACAACTAAGCTCACTCAGGAGTCTTTGGTCAGGTACTTTGTCGAAAGCCTTTTGCAAGTCCAGTTTTGCTATGTCAACCAGATCATCTCTTTCCATATGCTTGTTGACACTGTCAAAGAACTCGAATAGGTTTGTGAGACAGGACTTGCCCTTGCACAAGTTAGTGTAGAGCCACCATTCATGGCCATATCCTCTGCAATTCAGTACAGGCTGTGCTGTTATTGGTGTATGTCAGGCATAAACTAGTGTTGCTTATATAAATGAATCCTATTGTGCTCCAACTTTAAATGACAGCAATTGTAATGGCCTAGCCACTTTGATGAGACCTTCTCTCTCAAAATAATTGATTGCCTCATTGTAGATGTCAAGTAGATAAAGGATGATGACAGCTAATTGCCATTGAGTCCAGCGAACTAAGCCAACAAAACAGGCTGCCATTCTCATCTGAAACAACAGAGAACCCTTGACTGGATGAATGAGATGCACAACAGGAGAACTTTTCTGGGTTACCTGGTCAGTCCCTGTTGGAAAACAAAATGTTGACCTAGGCATGTTGATATGGCTTGATCCACCATATCAATTAATGAGTTCTTAGATGTCAAATCAACAGGGTCAAGGTTTGGAAGGTTTGTCACACATATACACTAGATGCTGCAGATAGTTATGTGTTCATCATCTAACACAGGTTTTAAAATGTTTAAGGCCACTGAAATTGAGAAATGCAGAGCGGATCTCCTTAACCTGGAAAGGACAAGGCATAAAACCCAAGGATTTGCTCATGTTCACCTTTTTTGATACAAGGTTCAAAGCTAGTCTGGCGGTGCTCTGCTCAATTCCACTGGCCCTATGTCTTCTATAGAATCACCAAGGAGATAGTAAAAAATCGCTCACTATATAGAACTTTTTTAGAACACACACACTTCTGTGTTTTTGTTTCCTTATTCTACAGGCAACTGAGCACTTCTAACCAATCAGTGTGTAAACTGGTCTTTACACCAATCAGAATCTGGATTAAGCAAGCTTGAATACCACCTGTGGTCTTGGCTTCATCTTCTATAATGATTACAAATTCACATATTAAAGGGTGTTTATGTAGCTGAAGTATTTTCTCTGCTTTTGAAAATCCATTTATAAGAGAATTCTCACAATTATGGTCCAAGTTCATAAGTTTATTGTTCTAGCCAAAGTCTAGCCAAACTTCTATTAGGCAATAGTATTAATAAAACAATACAGAACATACATCCATAATATAATAATCCATAGCCAAAAAAAGAGACTTTGCCAAGTTCCTGAGCATTAAAACACAGTTTCCCTTGTGCATCTCTGACAGCTCCAATTCTGTTATTATTTTGCCTTTTTAAAATCCATTGATGCAAGAGAGAGAAGTTACCAACAAACTCAATTCCAGCTTGATTTCAGATTAAACCTGAAATCACCTGAATGACAGTAACAATTTATAGTGAATTTATTGAACTCATTTTTCTTGTTTGTTTGTTTTTGCATCCAGTACATAGAGGGACATAATTATATATTAATTTGTTTTAATTTTTCCTGATTGCTTTGACAGTATTATCTATCAATAAAGACAATTGTCACTAAAAATGTGGGAAAGCCCAGAATCTCTCGACTCTTCATCCATTTTGAATATGTGAACACAAATATAGCTCAAGTGTGTTCTGTGATAAATTAATATGTTGTCACTTTGCAAATGCCTATAAATACGTGAATTTACCAATACAGTATGAACTCCAGCAATGCTCCACAGAGTTCTTTCATTTAGGTGTCACACTTTTGGCTGTCATCTCCAAAGTCTGCTAATGGGGGGAGATGCTAGATGTGGTGTTTTCAAAACGTACAGCCGAGCAAAATTGCAAAGCAGATAAACCCAACATAATATTGTTGGATCAGCTGCACTTGTGTTTTTATCTGAACAGATGTCAGAAGAAAAGAAAAGCATCTGCTCCAGCTAGCAAAAACTCTACAACCCACATGGGCAGTGAAGAGTACGGTATGTGTAAGATTCTCCAGTGTCATTGTACGTTGGTACAGGAAAACAGATGTTTTAACTTTTCTAATAACCTTGGCAGTGGGTTCACTAAGCCATTCGTCCTCACTATTTAAATTCATTTGCACAACTCATAAAGCCAAGCCAAGCACAGCAAGTCACTAAAGGAGAGCATGTTCACACATGGTTTGGCTCCTAGCCAAATAGTCTTCTGATGAGTGCATCATTTTTTGCCTAGCTGCCTTTTCTATAGCTATAAAGAAGTGGTGAAGAAGTTATCTGTTGACGGGTTGTTCTACTTCTAAAACATCCTTTCTTCCAATGAAATTAAGTAACCAATTAGCACAACTAGACCAATTCTTTCATTTATGTTAGAACTTTTCCTGTTTTTATTTTTTTAAGCTGTGGAGAAAAGTCAATTTTATGCTTCGTGCAGTAGCAAAGATAAGTTCAGGTGTGTGTTAATGCAACTTTCATTCAAGTGAAATTATGGAAGTGGTCTGGTAGTGGTCTGGCCTTGGAAAGAAATAGGCCGAATTCGGGAGCTCCCTTAATTAAAGATGTGACTTAATCAATTACTTTGTCTTTGGATCCATAGAAGAAGCAATTGATTAAACTATGGTTTGAATGAACTGCCTAATGAGTATTGCAAACCATTCTGTTTGGAGAGTTTGCCTGAACCATATTTTCCCCCATTCAAACATAATAACAAACAATGGTTTAATTAGAAGAGGATATCCTTGATTAAGCCATCCAGGCCAGTAGAGGAGGGAGCACTTGAGTGGCTCATTCCTGATCCTGCTTTGAATATAATCACAAGCCCTATTCAGACATTTGGGGCAATGAAGTGTGGGCTTAAAGTTTGGAGGCTGTAGAGGCACGTGTGCAAGTCCTACCCACTAACATCCCTGTGCAAGCTGGCTCCAGTCCAAACCATCTCATGGTCTGAAGGTCTAAGCATCAAAGCCCACGTTGTTTATCCCAACATGCTCAAAAGTCCTCTTCAGCCCCTTGTGCTAAATGTGGCAATTTCTGAAGTGGAGCCAGCATATATGAGGATGCTGAGGTGGAACTTGTGCGTTTGCTGTCTCCCACTCCAAGCCCACCCAAACTCTCCACAAATGTCTGATGAGGGCTATGAATGGTAAAAGAAAAAAGTTTGTAATGTCTGTTACTAGCCCCCCCACCCGTTAGGAAGTTAGTAAATAGGGATTTACAGAGCAACTGTATCCATTAATTACATTGACTGGGCAGGAAAGAATGCTCAAGCCAATGGAACCCATGATCTGGTAGCGGAGAATTTATGCTACACACTTGCACTACTTGGCTCCACTAAGCACAAAGGCAGGTGTGCGTGGACTGGGGGGACATGACAAAGAGGGAACAGGAGTTAGCTGGTATCCTGTGTTCACTAGGGCTCAGTTCCTCCGCCAACAATAGCACAAGTGACTATGGAAGACTTCTTTGAAGTCGATGGAGAGCCCCAGAAAATTCCCACAATGGATTCTGACTACCTCTGCAGTCCATCATGCTGCACAACCAGCAGTCTATAAGAGCCAACAAGAGGACACAGGTGTCAAAGAGCAAGATGCAAGGCATCATCACTCTGTAGGCTGGCATTACAAAATTGTAGAACCCGCAATCTGAAAACATGGACTCGTAAGAGTTGTAGCCACTGTTAATCCTACTCAGAGTAGACCCACCAAAATTAATAAACTCGGCTAACGTAGGTTCATTAATTTCAAGGAGCCTACTCCGAGTAAACGCTAAAACCTTATGAAAATAGAAAGTGGCAGTCCTGCTGGGAGGCTGTTGCTGTGGCTCTGCCCCACTGGGCAAATCGCTCCTGTATCCCAGTCATGCAAAAGTCAGATATTTCTCCTCTCACAGACAGGTCAGTAAGAGGCATTATCACAGTTCAAGGACACATTCCAACTAGGCAAATACATCTGAAGAGGACATGGAACAGGGTTAGTGAGAGATGTGACCAGGAAATAAGTTATGCAGCTTGGAGAGGGGGTGTGGCGAAGTGAGAGCCCCAAGGGCCAGAGAGAGAAACACACACCCCATATACATTTCAAAATACATTTTGATACCAATTTTGGAGCTTAGAACTGCATTGGAACATTCAGGAATTGAGGAAGTCGGTGGATAACAGAGGGTGGCATCCAAGAAAGTAGATCCACTAGCTCAAGGGTTTCTGCTTGCTCAACAGAACTTCCCCTCCTTGTCATTGCACACCCTCCCCAAATTCCCTCCAGAACATGAAGGGATGCATGGGAAGAGGAGAGGGAGGGGAAGTTTCATTGTGCAGTCAAAGTCTTTGCACTAGCAGATCTGACTTCTCTGGATTTCAATAATTTTCAATACGCACATTCGCCTGGGTCAGTTCATATTGCAATTCAGAAAGTTCAAAAACCTTAGGCATCCCTCCAGGTATCAAACTCACTCCTTCCTGGTAGATATTTAACTTTCTGATTTAACTTTTCATAACAAAAGAAAGTCCTTGATGTAAATCTGTACAGAGAGGACTGTATTTTAATGATCATAGCAGACTGCATTCACAAAGACACTGCCTTGGCATATCTGAGCTACAAAATGCTGTTATATTTTAATTTATGTCATATTTAATTCTTCAGTGGAACAGTTAAGTACTAAAAAATATATGCATATACTTCTTCTCCTAGACTCTCTTCCTGAGAAAACTTTCAGATGTTGAAAATCAATTCCTTTTGTCTCCTCCCTATTCATCTGCTACACATTAAGCTGAAACTCTGGGCACCCAGCGATTCCACAATAGCCTTTCATCTCTGGAGATGCCTGGGACCAATTAAAATCTTACTCTCCCTTAAATAATGGATACGTATTGCAGCATGCCGCTGATTTATCTGCCTGTGATTTTTGCCAGTTCTTTCATGATTGGGCAAGTAGCTAATTTGCATCTTTTAACCCAAGTCACTCTGACGTTACCAGCTCACTGAATACATTAAGGAAACCATTTCAAACAATTAAGAGCATGTGAATCCTTCACAATAAGACAAATATGTAAAATGTGTCAGCACTATAGACCTCTCCTTAGAAATCTCTAAGTTAGAATTGAATAAATTAATTAAAAGCCATGCTCTCTGAAAGACCTTGTTACATGTAAACGGCTGGGGGGGGGGGGAGGAGATGGGGAGGAGAAAAGACTATCATAAAAAGGAAGGAATGAAATCTTCCATCAACGTTACACTGAAAGGAATTATACTTAGCATCTGTTTATTGGGGCGGGTTTAATCAAGACTTCCCTTTCTGCATGGGTTTTTAACATTTCTTTATTCTATGAAAAACACAAGAATTCATTTTATCCCAAACACTTCAGAACTGGCTTTCTTTCACTCCTGAGTTCCTCTTAATACAGGGTACCACATGTCCTTATCCCACAAAAAATCAAAGCTTTCGTTGACATGCTGTAGTCTGAACTGAGGTAAAGCATCCTTATATCTAATTTACTCTTTGATTCTATTTTTCTTCCTCCATATGCTATGCCCCTAGCCCTTCCCTTTACACATAATCCCTGTGGCTGAAATAATAAATTCTAATTAAGGAAATATTCTCACAACTCTGCTAACATGTTTCCTTCCGTCCTCCCCAAGGACAACCCGGCCCTATGCTGACCAATACACAAACACACACACCTTTTTTTGGAAAAAAAACAATGCCACTTTTAGCCACTAAATAACACATAAGGGTTTGTTTTTCTGCCAAAAGCTATTTTCATCAGTTTAAAGCTATTTGAAACATCACAACTGGAGTGCTCATACTGTTTTTCAGAAAATACACAATTTAATTTGAAGCGTAAAGCAGAGAGACACTATCAGCCTAAGACTATGCTCCTAACTCATATTTGCAACACCGGTGTCCTGTACTCTAAACTACTGTTGCATTTCCTATGGCTATATTTCAGTCCACTGGTGTTTGCATGTGGGTATATATTTATTATTGAGGGGAAAGTAATTTGGCCCTTACAACCTCCACCTCCATTTCTTTAACCTCTGTTATACTTGTTTCCAAACATATATGTTAAGGATCAAAATACATGAGTGATAAACCTTTAATCAGTGCTATTTTCCTTGAAAAAGAGGTGCAGGAGTTCATGATAAACTTCTCTCCCTTGTTCTTTTTGAAAGGCAATGGTGCCCAACTAAGAGGTTCCAGAGCTGAGTTCCTGTGAGCTCTGGCTGGGGAAAAAGAAAAGAAAAGTCCTGCCTTTAATCATTCAATCTTAAGTAAGAATACCACCACCCCCCGAGCTCAAGGGGGGGCCCGATGCCCCAGTAAGTGTGCTTAGGGATGCAGCCTTGAACTCGCACATTTGCACTTAAGCCTGTGTATCCATAGGCCACACACACACATGGGGTTCAAGATTTAATCTCTGACATTGTACAAATGAAAAAAGGTGGGGCGGTAAGTCTGAGAGGGGAAAAAAAGAGGACTTGTACCTGAGACTTTGGAAAGCCATTGCTAGCCAGAGCAGTGGACATGATGGCCCCATCAGCTGACACAATACAAGGCAGCTTCATATGCTCATGGACACTTAAGATACTGAAGGCTGTGTACACTTGATTCACAAAGCTGAAGCCCCATGCAAATTAGTGCTATGCCATATCTTGCCCTTTGACCAAACTGCAGGATTTGACCAAACTGCGGGAGGCAGTGGAAGACAGGAGTGCCTGGCGTGCTCTGGTCCATGGGGTCACGAAGAGTTGGACACGACTAAATGACTAAACAACAATATCTTGCCCGACATTTCTCAATAAACTTCACCTCATGCAAAAGACGGTGTTTTCCCACTACCACTGCCTCTTTCTCAGGAGTCTTGAGAAATTCTTTAATACTTTTGTTTTGGGGCAGAGTTTGCACTTACATCTTACTTATGTGGTGACTGAGGGGTGTGTTAATGAGTGTCCTCTCCCATTGTACAGTTATCTCTTGGTGGTCTGCAGCCTTCTCAGCCCCTGCTTCCTCAAAACCCCTTGGCTGAGCTTTCTTTTCAGTGTGAGCACCTGGGAAGGCTGCAGAGCCCACACCATCAGGGAGATGATTTGTAGAACGAAAGAAAGAAAACTCACAAGCACCTCCTGGGCACCTCAAAGACTCGGAGGAAAGCAGTGGGACAATAGGAAGTGTGGCTAAGCCCTTACTTCCAGGTAGATGTATTTGGATTGTAGTCTTAGCCAATGTATGCTCAAGTCACTGGTAGACCACAGACCACCTCCAGTTACAAAAAGGATTTGAGGCAGCAGAGCTGGAACCGACCTCACCTTGAGTACTGGAAATCTGCTCCCAATCAAACTAGATAAGGACCATTCGCCTAACTCAATTTTTGTCAACTCCTCCTTTTTCTTATTGCTTTCCTCTGCTTAAGACAACATTCTTGCTTTTTCTTTATAATCAACAGCTTGCCTAGTGCAAAGACACATGAAAATAAACACGAGGGGAAGAAAACACACTTTGAAAGGGTAACTCAAACATGGGGCAATGGGCCCCACTTAAGCTCATGCTGGGAGTGAATCTGGAGTTGACCTTTTCCACAGGGGAGGGGCTTACCTCACTAGAATCCTCTTGCTGATTGATCACAGCTAGTGCATCCTCTGTTGCCTGCCGCTTGGCCTCTGCGACCGTGCGTTCCATCTTAGCTCTCTCCGTAGTAATCATATCATGGGCTTTCCGTTCTGCCTCCGACACTGCCTTCTGCAGCTCGGTCATTGCTTGACGTTTTACTTCATTGACTGCTTCCTCTGCAAAGCAAGACATGTCCCTCAGCTTTACAGGAACATTAAAAGGGTGGTGGTCAAGGGGAAATGGTCCCATGTACTAAGTAGTTAGATCTCTGAAAGTTCTTGAGTGATATTCCTCATGAGGACAAACCTCCGTCAACCGAATGGAACCTAAGATATGGCGCACCAGTTAGTTAGTTCACAATAATAAAACCACATTGTTTTTACTTAGGTTTGATTTGTTACTGGGTTATTGCCTACTTTCCAATGTACTTACTTAGAGCCAATCGAAACAGACTGTGTGGTACAGTCCTCTTCAAGGACTATACCACCTCATGGCACATGGGAGGGAATTGCTAGTGTTTTGGGACACTAGCATACCAGAGACATTCTCTGTGGAAAGCTTGCATGCCAAGGAGAAAGAATATAACCATCAAATTTAATATATAGTGTCATCGATGTACTTGGCATGGAACAGGCTTCACAGTTTTCTGCCCCAAGGGGCCTGCAGTCTTGAAACGGAAACAACAAGTGAAGGGAAGGAAATTGAAGCAGAGGTAAACAGGGGAAGGATTGGCTATTATTTCAGGCCTTGCCTGAGTTACTGCATGGCAGGGTTTTTAACCCAAAGTTCCCTCATGGGGAACTTTCTGAGGGCCACATGCCAGTGGGAGGAATTGAGGCAAAAATGGGGAAATGGTTGTAACTCTTACTTTTGTTGTCTACATTCAAGCCACACAAAAATTCAATAATTCAATGCACACACACACCTCCAGCCGGGCACAAGCACTCAAGGTGAGAGGTGTAAACTGGCGAAGAAGAACTTGGGTGGTATTCAACCAAGTTTTACTTCAAAGTAGACTTACGGAAAGTACCTTAGGTGTCTTCATTAATTTCAATGGGTCTACTTTAAATAAAACTTATTAGAATACCACCTTATGGTTTTTATTTTATTGCTAATATGTTTACAGTAGCACCTCGGCTTATGTTACCCTTGGGTAACGTAAACTTTGGTTGCAAAAGTGGCAAACCAGGATGTGTTTCGCTGTGTGTGCATACACAGAAGCACTCTACTGCATCACACACATGCGCAGAAGCGGTCCCTCCGGTTGCGGACACCTTGGGATCCGACTGGAGCTCTGGAACGGATCCCGTCCACAAAGGGAGGTACCACTGTACTGTTATTTCTTCTTAATAAAAATTAAACTTCTCACTTGTCACCAAGCAGGTCTTTAAGTGACTTACATTGAAAATACATCAGAAAATAGAAAACAAGAAAACACACACATAAACATTTATATTCTATACTAAGTGTGTGTGTGAATAAAATATCATGTCCATAACAACAACAGTGTTAGTCATTTAGGAAGTAGACATTCCAAAAGGAAGCATGTGATGCCCTAAAGATTAGCAAATCTGTGATGAAGTGCTGTGTAGTTCACAAAATCTTATTTCATAATAAATTTGTTAGCATTTAAGGGGTCACAGGACTCTTTATTGTTCCAGACAAGCATGTGCTCAAATGCATAACTGAACTAGAGCTATAGAGTAATGTGAGGATTAGATCTACATTATCTAACATAATGCAGTCTGCTTTTTCACACTGGATAACATGACTTGTCATCAGTGAGCCAGTGGGGTTTATGGTGGGGCTTTTTGGATGCAAGAGAAGTGAAAGATTTCACGTGTTCAACTGACAACTGAAACAAGTGATTTCTTTCCTTTTTAAAAACTCAACTACTCTAATTAACAAGGAAACTATCCTCCCCCTGATTTAGTGTATCTCATTTTCATCTTTATTCAAAGCAAAATGACAATGATTAATTGAAAATTTAATAAGCAGTAATTATTAACTTGGCAAACCTAGTACCAATTAACACTCTATTAAAACTAATTATGACATGTTTCATTCAAGTGTTTGCTCTTAATTGTTTCACCCACTTAAGAAGCACCTTAATTAAATGTTCTGTTTAATTAAAAACATAAGATTCCTAATAAAAATGTTTTACTGTAGAATAAAAATATTAGAGTTACAAATGTTCGGTGGTTACAGCGCGATGTAGAGTATCCCAGAGAACTATAAATTTAGTTCTCTTTACCTTCAGCTATCATTTCTCTTAAACTATGAGGTTTCTGAGCTTAGAGAATAGCTAAGGTTAAGGCTGAAATTCTAAACAGTTTCTAGAAAGCAAATTCCATTGAGCTCCATGGGACTTACTTCTGAATAAACATATAGGATTGTGCTTTTAATCATATAGGCTAGGATCCAGGGATGCTTCCCAGGTGTAATTCAAGGGTTGCTTGTACCCACTGGGATTCTTGACTGCCCCCTCCCAGAAAAACATATTCCACACCCTAGTGCCATATCACAACTGCCTATGAAACTGCTCTCAGGTTAACAAAGAGTTTGATCTGCGAGTAGGGGCGGAGTTTAAAAAAAACTTTGGCAGGTACATAATACAGGTTACACAGTTCTTTAAATCTTGTTCTGAATCTTGAAATTTATTGCCATATATTTTATTCGAGCAATTCCATTCGAAACCAAAGATCCGAATCATTTTAATATCCCCAACGTTATTGTCAAAATCCCCATTTAAGTGAGGCTAGCGCTTCCTCACTTCTACATTTTTCTTAACAGACTGAAACGCACGCTAAAACATGTTAAGGTAGATACTGATCATAAAATACATTTATTAAAAGATATCTGTTTTCCAGAGAGACGTGTTTAATCTGAAAATTCCTGGGGAAAAAACCATAATATTTTACAGGGGGAAATTTTAGAGGGAAAAGGTATGCCTTAATTTTTATGAGAGTTAAAAATATGCCCTCACATTACCCTCCCATAAATGAGGGGGATGGGGAGAGAGAAATCAGACTGTGCAGCTATGCAAGACAGGGACTAATTTACTTTGAATATTCAAGGTGAATTACAATTCTATCTAAGTGGCAACAGGACAATAATTTTTGCTTACGATCAAAGCTGCAGCTTGACTAATTGTATATGCAAATAAGGCAATTTATATTTAAATTATGCATTCCTATTCTAGTCCCACCGGCACACACAGATCAGCAAAGAGAATTGGTAGGACATTTGCAAGATGCTTGAATATTTATTACCAACTGCAAACATTCTCTGATCCCCTGAAAAGAAATATATGAAGACAAACCCACAGATGCAAATTTTATTGTCATTTTCATATCTATTTTTAAAGAAGACACAATCTTAAATACATGCCTTTTATCTCGCGAAGCACAGTTACAAATGAACATAGTTTTTAAAAAAGCAAATCTATTATCTCTAACACTTTGTCTGAACTGGGGGAAGGGATTAAAAATCATCAAATGTTAGTCCTAGGGATGGGTACATCTATTTCAAGTCTGTGTCGGTTTTGTGCTGTGGATGTGTTTTAAATGCATGGTGAGCACATAGCCTGGTGTGAGGCACACTGGGTCTTTGAAAAGGCCGTAAAGTCTTGCCTCTTTCCAGCATAGCTTTTGCAGTTCAAGAGCTAAAATGCTATGGACACCCCCGTGAAATGAGAAGATGCATTAGAGGACTCTGGAGGATTGGGCTCATTGCAAATTTAGAGGACATCTTAAAAGCTCTCCTCTCTTCTCTGGGAGGAGACAGAGAGTGCTGTTCATGCAGCTGTGCTGCCATGCTTTCACCACTAAGCAAGGCTGCTCTCAGATGATCATCAGTGCCTCCACTGCTGAGAAGATCTTGTTTGTCTACAGGAGTGGGGCAGAGAGAGAGCTTACACTTTCCCTGGTTGAGGTGCATGAGATGGGGAGATGCATGACATCATGAGCATATCACAACAGGCAGCCTTCCTAGTCCCATGATAGTGGTATGCATGGCAGCTGTAATATTAGAAGTCTTGGTTGGAACTTGCGAAAAGTCTTCTTCCATACCTGTCTAGCAGCCACTGCTGCTGATGTGGAGACTCTGCAAGCAATCCGCAGAGTGCTTGCTTACAAATTTTAGTGCCCGTGCTTGGCTATAATTATGAAGTGGCCCCTTAGAATTAGGGCTAATTGCATTCTGTAAAACATATAAGCTGGTGACAGTGTTTGGATTTAAGATGCTGGCAGAACGGCTGTGTATACTAATGAGCTAATGAAGTGCAATAATTTGCCCGAGGAGAAAGGAAAAGATAGAGATTCTTGTCAGACTAGCCTACTCACAAGGGCTTCAGTTGGAGGATAAGATGTTGTGCTAAGAGGACAAGAAGAAAGGATCCTATCCTACACTGTTCTCACACTTTGCCTTCAAGGAACTTAAGGTGGTGTTCTACTCTGGGTGACTAACCACTCTCAACCGCACAACATCCCCATGAGAGATAATGAATAGTTTAACATTAGCCTTTCTCTCTCTGCCTCTCTGTGCCTCTAGTACTGGCACTATTTATTCCTGAGACTTGAGACCAGGTGTGGGAAACCTCTGGCCCTCCAGAAGTTACTAAAATACAACTCCGAACAGCTCCAGGAAGCACAGTGAGTGGTCATGGATCATGGGAGTTGTAGTTCAGCAGCATCTGAAGGACAAAAGGTTCTTCACACATGCTCTACTACATCAAGGTTGTTCTAATGTCCCCCCTCCCTTAAGCCCATCCCTTTTTAGAAGTTGCAGGGATTATTAGCAAAGTCTTAACTGAGGCAGCATATATTGTCTCACCTGGTCTGGAGGTGTGGCTTGTGCCTATTATGCAATGCCTTCCCACTGCTACAAGCCAACTACAAGCACTTCTCTCCGAAGTGTAAGAACATGCCAATGGTAAGAGGCACATCTTGCAAATACAATACAATGACTTCTAGGCAGGCCCAGCTTCCCAAATTCTATTTGACTTCTCAGTGCTAAACCATTAGAAAAATCATGTGTGTCAATGTTCAAGAATGAACCGTAGCTTTTCCACAAGGAAATGTGAAACAAGCCCTGAAAATGATCTGTTTATTATCTGGGTTTCTTTCAAAAAAATTCCATATTGACATCTCCTTATCTTCAGACATAGATGCTGCTCTAATTAAAACAGTTCTGGTGTTCTGATCTGTTCCAGTTTAAGACTATTAACTGAAACTTTGGCTTATTAGTAGCACATCCCCCCCACCCCTTTTATTCTTTATATCAGAACATTAACAAATGCACACAGCTGCCAAATTGCTAGGCTCGTATTTTTAAACAATTCTTACCAGCTTTCTTCCAGATCTCCTCTGGCACGTATCCAGAAGCAGGCCTGTGAAGGAATTCTCGATGTGAGTCTATAGGAAGGGGGGGATAAGGGGAGGAAAAGAAGAAAAAGTAGTATAATAAGTAATAGTTAAACAGGATTTTTTTTAATGCCCTCTCTCTTTGATGCTTCAGTCAAGAGAATGAAAATATAACCTTTATATAAAATGCAGAGGACAATAAAGCCATTACTCCCACATCATTTAAAGAAGAGATCAATCGGTTCATTAAATTGATCTGTCATAACGCTCTTCTTCCCCAATATAAGGCCTGCCAACTGAAAGATGCTTCATATCTCTCCTTTCACTTTCATTTGTAGATAAACTATTAAAAAACAACAACCAAGGGCGAAAAATACAATATGGTACACTTGAAGATCTATGGGGGGGGGGACTCTGTTGTTCCTTCAGCTCTTAGCTGCAGTACTATAAAATGAAATCATCTAATATTTTCCTCCCTGATCTTCTCAAGAAGAGACAGGGACTCCAACATATAAAATATGAGTTTTGCAACTGGGTCCCATTAAAAGGCAAGGAAGGCAAATATCTACGAACTCAAAACAAAAGTGGGAGTCAAAATTCTTGATTTCTTCATACGAAAGCCCCTGGTTGGAAAAAGCTGCAAATTCATTGGGTTTTATCTGATAGTGATTCTTCACAAGTGGAAAGCAGTTTTGCTTGAGCAATAGATTGCCTTTTGGGGAGGGGAAATACTGCAGCTCCCCAGGCCTCCTGAAAAGCTGCTTCTAAGGGCTGGGAGGCAGTAGTGGATGTGGCAGTCGGCAAGAGGGACTGGCAAAAAACAAGGGCTCCACCTGGCAAGGTGGAAGTGCATTCTGTGAGCACAGGGTGCACTCCAGATATCAGAATTGTATTGTTGGAAGGGACCATTAGTGCCATCTAGTCTAATCTCCTGCAATGCAGGAATCTTTTGTTGCAGTACAGCTCCCACCAACCCTGACCATTGACAGTGCTAACTGGGAGCTGGAAGTTGTGGTCCAGAAACATCTGGAAGGCACTACATTGGCTATCTCTGTGCCAGCACATAACTGCAGCCAGATAGCAGTTTAGAGAATAGAGTCACTTTTAGATTTCAAAGCTGTTGGAATCAGTATTTTTTCGTAAAGCATGATGAGGAATTAAGGTGGTGGAATGCTCCAGTCTTATTTTCCTATTGACAGTTCATGGAGAAGTAGATGGCTTTTTGGACAATACCATTGCAGATTGCAGGTGGGAGAGTCAGCCATTCAAATTGCTCCTATATAATAAGACTCTGTGCAACTAGCATAGCAGATACCTGGGAGAGAGAGGTTCTAGCCTCTTTTTCTTTGCAACACACTAATTTATTTTTTGTGGGGGACTCCCATAACTACTGTATGCAGTGATACAGTCCAGGAATAGTTTGATCAAATTGTGTTTATCTAGTTCAGACCTAAGTTCCACTGTAAAGCCTGAGGGTTGAATTCAACATAGTGCTAATCAGTCAATGCAAGTATTTCTCCTCACTTAAATCTGTTCTGGGTGTTCCCTTAACCCTCCGGGGAGATTTAGGGGATGGCATGCATGGGGCGAGGAGACAGGGAAAGTCCTGTTACATTAGCAGTATTATTTAGTTGAATACCATCTTAAATGTGGGTGTTATCTCAACAAAATTCCAGTCTTGAAAAGACTGTCCTTTAGTTCCTATGTTGTTGTTTGGAAGAAAAGGTGTTATCATTTGTTTTGCAAGCAGGCAAAATAAATAAATAAAATGTTTGAAACGAGGACATTAAACCACTAGCAACCCTAATCATATGCATTATCAATTAAATAGTATTTCAATACCAAGACAACTTCATATCTGAAGTACAGTAAGTCAGCGCAGTAGGTATCACCAGCTCTCACAATGCCTGCTTGCTACCATAATTTTTTCTAGCAGCAGGTCAAAATAATATCACGGCATGGCAATATACTGAATTGGCTACTGATGGTCCCTTCCATTCTCTTTCTAATCATGTGCAAACATCAAAAAATATTATTTATTCTAGAGTAAAGAATAAAGCATTCTTTATTTCAGAATGAATAAACCCAATAATGAGGTGAAAACACTCAAAAAAGAAGCAGATCACTTGATTAATTTGTCTTAGTTCCCCAGAAGAAAAGGGATTTATAGCTGAATGCAGATCGCAGATGATATAAAGCAGGGAGATAAATCACATCTGTTGAATCTGGCAGGTTTAACAATACAGTCCACAGTAAGCTTCACATGTGGCAGTCAGAGAAGAGACCACCTTACAAGTCCATTAATCACTTGGGGTGAGATTTAAGCTCACTGAAATCTATGGCAAAGCAGCCATTAACTTCAGTAGATCATTTGCTGTTCTGCAAAGGAAGGAATATGAAACCTGAGCTTCCCTTGAAGGCCTTTAGAACATTTTGAATATTGCAGCAGGGCTGGCTCCAGGTGCCCTCTGCTGGGCCATTTCCTCCATTGTTGGGCCAAGGTTAGCATTCAAAGCAGTACAGGTGACTGCATCTAGCCATGATTAAAATTTGCCCCAGAGCAATGCTATGTAGCTGGGAAATGAGAAAAAGTGGCTAGATCGCTTCAAGAGAGCTGGGCTGGATTTTTTCAAAAGGAGAAGGTGAGGGCAGGTGCCAGCAGCAAGGTAAAGATGCTGGGGCCACTGCAATTGCCCAAGGATGCTAGCAGCGACTCTGCATAAGAAGATGAAGCTGCACTGCAAAGGGGGAAAAATACACACAGAACCTTCCATTTTGTTTTTAACTAGTTGTTATAATCATGATGGGATACAAAATCCAAAACTTAAATCTTCAAATGGTTGAGGCAATGCTAACTATATTCATGTTTATGCTTTGGAGACTACCAGCAGTGGCCAGTGTGGTGGGGCAGAACCATTAAGTCGCCCTCCTGATACTGGCGTCGCTATAGCTTACCTGGATCTGACTAGGATGGAGCAGATCAGTGGCAAGGTGAAAGTTGAGCATTTGCGCTGGTGGAGCCAATCCAGCAGCTTGCCACTGCCCTGCACCATCCAGGAAAGATATAGAGAATTCAATGCTGGGAGAGAGAGTCCATGGCTCTGCTTCAACACACCAGTTGCTATGGGATGCTGCAGGTGTGGGGCAGGATCAAGGGTTGCAGTACACTACAACCAAACATTTGCTATTCTGTCCTTGGTACATTCCCTTGCTGTGTATCAGGCCCAAGGGCAGTAAGCCATGCAACAATCCCCTTCTTTTCACTATGGCTTTTCCACATGATAGCAATGTTAATAAAAAATGAAATGAGAAATGCTGCGCTGGCTTGTTTAGCTACGCAAGAGTAAAAAGTAAACGGAATTCAATGACATCATTGACCGGATTGCCAGCTAATTGGTGCAATTTCCAAGCACAAAGATCAATCAAGCTCATATTCCAACCACAATTCACATAGATAATGTAGCCAAGACTCTGCAAAAGAATTAAATCAAGATCTTATAAAAGATTTCCATAGGGTTTAATTTAAAAAACAAAAAAACCTGGAGAGGGAAGTATGCCATAAAGAATGCTGAAAATAATAAGAAACATATTCTTAAATCCTTTTAAAAAATTATTTAAGTGGATAAGATGAAAATAGTCTGGGTGGCTTTCTGTGTTGCGAGACACGTCTTCATAGTTCTAGAACAGGAAGTGAGCAAAAGCTTCTATAAAGACTCAGCGCCGTAGCAATCATTCTTTCAAGCCAAAGAGTTATGAAATCTGAAAGAATGGAATGAAAATTGTTTCAGTCTTGTTTCCCTTGAGGTTATTGACAGAGTGTTTGGCACTGTGAAGACTACCACATATTGTTTAGATTGCTGCCCATCTTGCCTGGCTAGTTGAGCTTAAAGGGCTATGGGGTGAAACATCGTAAGGAGAGAGTTCCTCCTCAGTTAAAGGAACTGATAATCTACCAATCTTGAAGAAACTACACAGGAATGATTTATCCAGCTGTCTAAGACATTCTCTTTTATCAGAGGATAGCTGAATGTGTGGTGAAGACCAGCACTTGGGTGACACATCTTCTTTCAGTTTCTTCCAGTCAGACTTGTGGCCTTGTTATGTGACTGAGGATCCCTGCGGGGATGATCTGTGTCTGGAAGTTGACGGAGAGAACTCTTCCTTCTTGATAATCCCTGGACTTTGCAGTGGTCCTTTGGATAAGGAGAACATGTCATTCTGTAAATCCACCTTGAAAAGCTAGTAGGAGCGTCAGATTTCTCTAGAGTGGTTTCATGCTTCTAGACTGGAATGCATTCAAGGAGTCCCCAATTGGTGATGCTAGCTCAGCCACTTGGCGGTTGGCATGGTGTTCCACTGGTCTCAGTTGTATCACTGATACTCCTTAACATGAAGCCACAAAGAGAGAGCTAATCTGAAATTTTGAAATTGGGTGTCAACGAATATGCCGATGACATCCAGATCTCTGTTTATTTAAATAAGTGTCCAGCGACAGCTGCCTCAGTTCTAAACCAGTATTTGCAGGTTGCAGTCAGCTAAGTAAGGTTAAACAGGCTGAAACTGAATGAAGACAAGATTAAGGAAATGCTGGAAGTGCTTCTTGGGATAGATAAGCTGGCAATTTATCTGTCTGACCAGGTTAAGAGCCTAGGGTTTTTCTGAACTCTCTCTTATTTCTGGAAAGACAAGTATCAGCAATGGCCAGGAGTACCTACTATCAATTTAAGGTACTACATAGATAGGCAGTTTCCGGGAGAAGATGGATACTGTCATGATAGTACCTCCTTCTGGCATACCTAGGATTGATTACTATAATGTTCTTTATGAGAGACAGTCCTTGAAAGCTTTAATTGGCATATATTGTCCATTCTATGGTTAGTTTGTGGGCTGTCTTAAGCTTTGGAATGGTAAAATATAAACATTTTAAATAAATCCCTGTTTAATTAAAGTTTTATTTCAAGTAAATGAAATATAAAAATGCATTAGAAAGAGAGACATGTTTGCTTATCCACTAAAAGTTACATATGATCCAATGCAACTTTGTCAGGATTTTGTCACTTTATAACTATTGCTGGATTGTAGCCACCAAGAATAATAAAAAGAATTTTTTGGGTATAAAATAAAATGACATTTTCAAAGTCATATCTGAAAAAAATCAACCAAGGTACTAAAAGGAAGGGACTAGAGGAAGTTATTTTAATTTCTGCAACAACGCCAGATTTACTACTTTGCAAATGTCAACAGCATGCAGAGAATGGAAGGGACACTAATTTTTTTCCTAACTGAAGTACTAGACCAACTGTTTGCAGATATTAACCCAAGACTATGTGCAGAGTTAGAGAAACAAAATGATAAGAAAACAGTATCATAAAATAACCAAGGAATTGCGGTGGAGTTTAGCACACCATAATGCAATGTCAAGGATGAACATTCGGAAAGAAATTAAAGGGATGAGCCAAATCACAAGATCATAACAAATTGAGGTGCAAAAATAAAAATAGAGACTGTCTCTTAAATTAGGTAAATAACAGAACACCTGTATTGTAGCTAGAAGACCTGCTTTTATAAGAAGGAAAATATCCATCTCTTCATATACTTGGCTTATTGTCAAAGTGATGCAAAGTTTTTCATGTATACAGTGTAGGAGATTAATCAACCTTGATATCAGGAACAATTCATAAATTGGAGAAAACCTGTCAAGCTGCTTGTAAAGTTCAGCAAGTACAAAAAAGCATTTTGGGATTCTGCAGATCATCAGGGAGATTGGATGCAACAGAAATAAACAGTGCTGCAAGCATAGAAAGAGAAAAGGCATTTTTGACAGCTGAAACAAGATACAAAGTACACTAGAAAAATGAAACCCATGTCCAGTCATTATACTTGCCTCCATCACTTAAAGGTACATGATAGCAACTCAAGGCATAGAAACTAGCCCTGCTCCATCCTTACGTTATTATTTATGTTTTAATTAAATTAATTATAAATCAACTTTCAGGGCACCACTACACTCTCAATGTAGTTTACAACATTTAAGAAGGCCGTAATAATAGTAATTTTAAATAATGCTAATATTACCACAACATCGCATTTTTACCCTTCCCAAAACACCCTGAGCAAGGAACTAATCACATCAATTAATAGACAAGCAGACTGACAAAAAAAGTTTTAAGATTTTTCTCTGCATTTACAATCACTGGATAATTTCAATGTTTTCCCCAGTTTCTAATTTTTGCTAACTTTCCCATTCAGTTCTCCATGCTTCCTCAGCAAGTAGCAGTTGTCTTGAAAATTCATCAGTATTTTAGTGTGAAATCTGTCCCTATATATACTTTTCTGCAGTTTTGACTACTATATACATTTTTTCAGAACACTTTCCTGCAATATAATGCATTTTTGTATGCAATTTTCACCAAAGTATGCATTTCATGTACCCCCCCCCCAACATATTCATTTTTATACAGATTGGCTGCAGAACTGCACCACAAAATTCAGAGAAATGCAAATTTTGAAGGGCAATTATGTTTTGAAAGGAGGACGCTAGTTCCTCTAAGTAATATCTGTGCAAGTGAATCAGCTGCCTAGATTCAAAAGAGTCAAGTAATCTGTTGCCAAGATAGCTCCATGTGTATGTAAGAGTTTTATAGTGTTAATTTTCAAATTATGTCTCTCTCTGACTCACCTGTCCATCATACCATATAAAGGTAAAGGTAAAGGTACCCCTGCCCGTACGGGCCAGTCTTGACAGACTCTAGGGTTGTGCGCTCATCTCACTCTAGAGGCCGGGAGCCAGCGCTGTCCGCAGACACTTCCGGGTCACGTGGCCAGCGTGACAAAGCTGCTCTGGCGAGCCAGCACCAGCGCAGCACACGGAAACGCCGTTTACCTTCCCGCTAGTAAGCGGTCCCTATTTATCTACTTGCACGCGGGGGTGCTTTCGAACTGCTAGGTTGGCAGGCGCTGGGACCGAGCAGCGGGAGTGCACCCCGCCATGGGGATTCGAACCGCCGACCATGCGATCAGCAAGCCCTAGGCGCTGAGGTTTTACCCACAGCGCCACCTGCGTCCCATCATACCATATAGAATACATACCGTATCATACCATATAGAATACAAAAAAGAGGCAGGATTGTAGCTCAGCGCATGCTATGCATACATAAATCCAAAGCCCATTTCATGGTATCTCCACATTAGGGCTGTTTGCAAACCTGGAGATCTGTTGCTGCCAGTCAGTGTAGATAAGATTGAGCTAAATTGACCAAAGGTAACGGGTGGCGCTATGGGTTAAACCACAGAGTCTAGGGCTAGCCGATCAGAAGGTCGGTGGTTCGAATCCCCGTGACAGGGTGAGCTCCCGTTGCTCAGTCCCTGCTCCTGCCAACCTAGCAGTTTGAAAGCACATCAAAGTGCAAGGAGATAAATAGGTACTGCTCTGGTGGGAAGGTGAACGGCGTTTCCGTGCACTGCTCTGGTTCGCCAGAAGCGGCTTCGTCATGCTGGCCACATGACCCGGAAGCTGTACGCCGGCTCCCTCAGCCAGTAAAGCGAGATGAGCGCCGCAACCCCAGAGTCGGTCACGACTGGACCTAATGGTCAGGGGTCCCTTTACCTTTACGTTTAAGACTTGGTATGAGGTAGGTTCTTATGTTTCTAGCTTCCTAAGAAACCTTCAATAGTAACTCAGCCTATTGTGTTTACTATACTACAAGATATATAAAAAGGAATTCCTTTTTAAGAGGATGAAGATCAAACATTATTCATAATGTTAAACATCCTCCTACAAAGTGGCTGAATAAAGTGATAGATTATTTACATGATTGCCCATCATTTCCCATCAAGTGAGTCCTAAGTGTGAGCGTTTCTAAGTGGTGTTTTTCAGGACTGAAACAATTTTACTCTCCTACCTTCCATGCAAATTTTTAAGCACTTATTTTATTTGACACAACAATGGACCAAGCCAATTTTAAATGCCCGAAATAGCTTTACCTAACATATATGCAGATGTGAGTAGTGCATAGAAATGTCAAGTATCTAGTATAATACACATAAATGTTTATTGGATTTTCTTGTTATTTTGAAACAAGCATGCGAGGAGTATTTCAATTATTGTGTTTTCAGAGTTATTTTTTTGAGGGGGGGGATTGTTTCAAAATGTAATGTGTTTGCTGTTTTTAACAATATTTGGGCCTACATTATTTATTCTGAGATTCATATAAAGACAATTTGTTTTGAATCAGACTACTGGCCTACCTAGTCTAATATTGCCAACTCTAGCAGAGGTTCTCCAAAGTGTCAGACAGAGAAATCTCATACTCCTCCTACTCTAAATTACTTTTAATGGACTAGGGACTCAACACAGTACAGTGGTACTTTGGTTCTCGAACAGCTTAGTTGTCGAACAAATTGGCTCCTGAACTCTGCAAACCTGGAAGTAAGTGTTCTGGTTTGCAAACATTTTTGGGAAGCTGAACGTCCGATGTGGCTTCTGCTTGAGTACAGGAGTACTTCTCCTGAGGCCAATTGGAAGCCGCAACTTGGTTTTTGAACGGTTTTGGGAGTCGAATGGACTCCTGGAATGGGTTAGGTTTGAGAATACCACTGTATTCTCTTCATGCAGCTGCTATGGCCCCTCATCTCAGTGCAGTTTTATATCAGGAAGGTCATAACTGATAAAAGTGCTCTGCATACGAGAATACCATGAGTATCATCTATTTGCTTCGTACAAGTTATTGAAACTGAAAACTTGAGCAAAAGGAATCAAGTTGCATCAGTGGAAGACTGTTCCACCCAGAGCAAAGGTTTGTACATGTGTGCACAGAATTCTGTGAGCAGTATTTTTCTTTTCTTTTTTCCCATTCATGGTCCTCTGGATTAGAATCATCACAGTGACTGAAAATGGGCTGATTATAACTATAGTCAAAACTAATCTTCAGAATGGGTACTAATATAAATCATAAAGGGGGGAAAGACGCAACAGCGTAACAGATGGTCCTCCCCTCCCCCACGCAAAGCTACTGGAGATGACAAGCTGGTAATTTTTAAAGGGTGGATTAGCTCATTAAAAATGACAAAGGGGGATCTCTGACATCTGAAACAGAGAGAGCACACAAAAGCAATATTTATATTTTGTGATGGCCTTAATTAAAGTTTTTTTTAAAAAAAATGACTATGGCCATGATCCCTCAGTTCCTCTGTTGGCTGGAGAAGTACCTACTGCAACAGTGTACCAGTTACACTTGAGGCCATTTTCAGTTGTTGGCCGCCTTCCTCTCGACCACAACCACACTGACTTTGCATTACTCCTCTAATGTTAAACTGCACAATTGAAAAGGTAATACAGAATGAATATATTCATTGCTTTTCTAGGGAGAGACTTGGTACCAGGATTTAAACAAAAACCACAGAAGAATGGCACACGCTTGGCAAGGGTTTTATCATTCTGCAAGTCGAAACAGAAATATTTAAGTAAGACCAGAGTGGCATCCAAAGTTGTCATATTGACTACCAGTTTCCACTCTCGGGTTTTTTTTAGTACTTTTCTGTTCCATATACAGTCAAACCTTGGTTTCTGAACAGCTTAGTTGCTGAACAAATTGGCTCCCGAACACTGCAAATCTGGAAGTAAGTGTTCCAGTTTGCGAACGTTTTTCAGAAGCCAAACATCTGATGTGGCTTCCTCTTGAGTGCAGGAAGTTACTGCAGCCAATATGAAGCCGCGCCTTGGTTTTCGAATGGTTTCAGGAGTTGAATAGACTCCCGGAATGGATTAAGTTCGAGAACCAAGGTACCACTGTACAGGTTTATATGCCTAATTCAAGTAAGCAGATGGAGCTGAAGTTGCATTTCAGTACAACTTCCCCTTCCATTGGTGATTTTAAAGAAAGGGAGCAACAAAAATAGAAGGACTGAGAGAAAGCAGGATTGGGCAGAGACACATTCTAAGGAGCACTGCATTGTAAAAATATATATGAACTCTTTTAAGTTTGGAGGAGACTCTTGAGAGTCCCATGGACTGCAAGAAGATCAACCTTTCCATTCTTAAGGAAATCAGCCCTGAGTGCTCACTGGAAGGACAGATCCTGAAGCTGAGGCTCCAATACTTTGGCCACCTCATGAGAAGAGAAGACTCCCTGGAAAAGACCCTGATGTTGGGAAAGATGGAGGGCACAAGGAGAAGGGGACGACAGAGGACAAGATGGTTGGACAGTGTTCTCGAAGCTACAAACATGAGTCTGACCAAACTGTGGGAGGCAGTGGAAGACAGGAGTGCCTGGTGTGCTCTGGTCCATGGGGTCACAAAGAGTCGGACACGACTAAACAACAACAACAAGCTTCCATTTAATGCAGATACAGTACCTAAAGGGACGGGATCTGGATTCACTGGACTCTGCTGCCTGGAGTGATTGCTACCACTGCCTTTTTTTAAATCCTCTGCATCGCTGTACCGCCGTATCCAGTAATTAAGTTCCTCCCGGTCAGCTTCCTGACATCGCCGTAGCACAGTGAGAGATCGCCTTGTTTTTTCCACCATGTCCATGATGCAGTTTAAAAGCTAGAAGTCGGAAAGGAAAAGGTGTCAGGAAGGGCTTCACACCACACACATTCCATGAGTGGGGATTTGAACCTGGGACTTGGACTTGACACGACACCATACTTGTTTTTACTGTCTAATCATATTTTATGTTTATTCAGTCACAGTGCTGAGAACTCTTTCCTTGTTCAAATAACTAGCAGGCTTTGAAGGAACAGTTCTGGAGGGCACCCAATATACAATTCCTTGGGGGACATACAAATATCCTGCTCTAATTTCATGTTGCACTGCTGGCATGGGAGCTGCCATGGTGGAACTTCTTCCCATGCCACTGTGTGATGAAAGAAGCCCAGAGCCATCTGGGAGCCATCCATTCTGCGAATCTTTTGCATGCTGCAATTGCCCTCGTTTTCACTATTGGTGCTGGTCCAGGGAGCAGCCTCACAATGGGCTCCACTAAAGGAGCCAAGCACTTCTTATGTTACGTCAGCAGTGTGGGAAGAAGCAATGTAAACATGGGAACAAGGCCATAACAGAGACAACTTCCATATTATTCTTAAGTTAAGCAGAAATGCCCAGGTAAGTAGCATAGTGAACTTAAAAACCAATACAACAACAATAATTTACACAATACGTTCCCCGTTTGTGGAATGTTCTCCCCAGGGGAAACATTCATCTTCATCTTTTAGGTGCCAAGCAAAAACATTCCTCTCCTCCCAGGCCTTGACCAAGCTTACTTAGTGAATTAAAATCTGAGAAGATCTTTCAACTGGCCCTTTCCAAGTCATAAACTTTGTCTGTGTGCTCATTACTTCATGTATGTGACAAACTGAACTGCCTAACCTTTGGTTACCTACAGGAGGAAATAGATGGCATACAAAAGAAATCCTCCAAGCCACAAGCGTATATGGATCAAGGTACAAGTTTCTCTTGTGCTGTTTGGGGAGCCCTGAATAATTTAAATAGTACTCATTTCATAATGCTTATTACTTTGAGACTGCAATCTACTTATACATCTATTGAGACACAAAAATGCACAGGTATTTCTTACATGGTCGAGGTGTTTCCATTCTTCTGCCCATTCTCTGTCTGTTAGCCTATGATCAATCATTTCTTCTTGACGTGTGCCATGCAACCCTGCCAAAAACAAGCAACCCCCCATGAAATATTAATAACATGCAAGAGTCAACTAGCAATAATTTAATTTTCCACGTATACCCATAAATTATAGGCATTCACAACAATGCCTGGTTATGAGGCACAACTATTACGCAACACACCGATCAGATACACTAGCATCAAGCAAATGAAAGAGGCACAGAATAAGATCACAGGGCCTGAGTTATAATAAGACCTTCTAGGTTCTGGAGAAGTAGATAGTCAATGAAAAAAAAGACACAAAAAAATACAGACTTGCCCCATTGATCCTCAGTATTATGAGATCAATAAGGAGGAGAGAACATTGCTAGACAGTGATAAGTGGAACACAAGCAGGCATATCACATTCTGGCCCAATCAATAAACAGAAATAGGGATGGGGGCAAAGAGAATTTATTTATTTATTCATTTATTTAAAACACATTCAGACTGCTCCCTCATGCTCAAAGCAGCTGACATCATATAATAAAAGGCATCCAATGAAAGGAAACTATCCCCCCCCCAAATTGGGTGAAACATACAAAGCCCTCTGTGATACATCCACAGAATCAACTGTGCAAAAACAGCAGATAAAGGGAAGGATCTCCTCGCGTAACAGGCCAAGCATTCCAAAGTTTAGGGGCCATGGTGCTAAAGACCCTGCTGATGGCTGTCATCAATCTAATCTACTGCAGTGACAACCCACAGAGAAGGGCTTGATTGTCCAATCACGACTGGCACACTGGCTAATATAGGGAGGGGCAGTCTCTCAGATTGGTGGGTCCCTTGCTATGCGCCAGAAAACTGGCTTTGAATGTGGCTCTGGCTATAGTGCCATTTTGCCACAGTGTATGGGACACTGTGCATCAGATCCGGATCCTAAGGAGTGCAAGTTTTGTTCTGCTCACCAAGATGCCTCACCCCACCCCAACAGCTCCCTACACCCTATTCAGGATAGTCTCCTTGCCCACCAGAAAGACTTTTTGAGGGGAATGGGAGATGGAAGGGACAGGAAAGTCCCCTTGCAAGAGCGTCCTTCCACTAACGGTGGCACTGTGGTGTAAACCACTGAGCCTTGGGCTTGCCGATCAGAAGGTCGGCGGTTCGAATCCCCGCGACGGGGTGAGCTCCCATTGCTCGGTCCCTGCTCCTGCCAACCTAGCAGTTCGAAAGCACTTCCAAGTGCAAGTAGATAAATAGGTACCATTCCGGCGGGAAGGTAAACGGTGTTTCTGTGCGCTGCTCTGGTTTCGCCAGAAGTGGCTTAGTCATGCTGGCCACGTGACCCAGAAAAACTATCTGCGGACAAACGTCAGCTCCCTCAGCCAGTAAAGCGAGATGAGCGCCACAACGCCAGAGTCGTTCACACACTGGACTTAACTGTCAGGGGTCCTTTACCTTTACCTTTAAGGTAGTCTTACTGCTGCAGTGCTTAAAACTGAAAGAAAGGGTCTATATCTGCTGGCCTCTGTTCCACCTGAAGGAGTTATTTCAGGAAAGGACAGAGCTCAATGATGGAGCACATTCAATCTCTGGCATCTACAGGTAGAGCTAGGGAGAAACCTTGTCTGAAATTCTAGAGAGGTGCTGCCAGTCAATAATAAACTAGGTGGATAAATGGTCCAAGTCAGGATAAGATTGCTTCATATGCTTATTTCACCACTATCCAGTTTCTAGACCTGAGAGAAATCCTCCAGCACTGATTGTGACTTGGTCTCTTTCTAGAACACGTTGGCATTCAACATAAGATCTGCTCCAAAAAATAAAATAAAAACCCAGCTGAAACAATGATTCTATAACTAAAACAATGGCACTAAATGGAAGTGAGTGGCAAGAGGGCAACTGAACTTTCAATAGTTTATGGAAGTCAATACAGTCTTAGGGCACAAACTCCTGGGAATTCCATCGCAAATTGATGTGGAATTAAATGGAAGACACACAAAAAAGCACATATATTGTTTTGTCTAACTTCCTTTTATTTCAGCGGGCCCTGAAAGATGCATCTACTGGGGGGGGGGGACGGGACCGGGGACCCATAAGAATAAAATAAACATTTCTATGACTTTCAGAACCCGCATTTTCTTTTAATCAAACCTATTTTTATTTATTAAACATTTGTGATTTCTGGACATCCCTGAAACAGGAATGCAGAAAAGGCAGAGCAGGTCTAAACTGCAATATTCCTACTTTCTAACTCTGCAGGGGCAGAGAATAGGGCAATTTACCGGAGAGATTCTCTCCCCTACCCATCTTCAGACATGCGCTGCGATCAAGACAAGGACAGTATTATACATTTCTCTACTCATAAAAGAGCAACTGAAGTTTGATGCCTATGTAGAGCAAACCAAGAGGAAGAGCTTTGCTTACCCATAGGTCTGTTTCTGTCCCTGAGGTCCCTGTGGTTGGGGTGTCTGTATGAGTCCCTGTAGTGGTGGGCGATGGCCATATCATCCAAACGGTAATGCTGAGGTGGAGGCGGAGTGGGGTGAGGCAGACCATTGGGCTGGTAAGACAAACCATTATTTGGACTGTACCGCTGGCCTGGGCTAATAGTGCAGGGCCGCTTGCTTGGATGCTCTGAGTGCAAAGGCTCTCTGTCAAAGCCATTTTCTTTGGTTCTAAAGAAGAAAAAGGGCAACACGTTTTGTGAAAGAGTTACAGTCATACCTCGGGTTACAGATGCTTCAGGTTGCGTTTTTTCAGGTTACGGACCTGCTGAAACCCGGAAGTACCGGAACGGGTTATTTCCGGGTTTCGGCGGTTGCGCATGCACAGAAGAGCTAAATCGCGCTTTGCTCATGCAATCCCGCACGGATCACGTTCGCAACCCGAGTGTCCACTGTATTTCCTCCCTACAGGGAAGGTGAGTGTAACTTTCATAGCACATACAGTAGATGAAATACATTTATTCATTATGGACATTTATTTTAGACTCCACTAAAACACAGGATTTATTCCAGCTTGTACCCTGCTTTGCTTTAAAGCTGAGCAATAGCCACATTCATAAATTCGTAGAAATCCTTTCTTCATGTCAGCATCTTACAATTTACTAGAGTCACTTTTTTCTTCTATTGCCCAATGCATGGGCGCATAGCCAAGAATATTTGGCTCATTTGTGACTTTGCTTCTTGATAACTTTGTCATGATCTCCTATCGGAGAACGATTATTGCTACTACTTTTTTTTTTTTGACAGTCTTTCTTGGAATTATAGATAAAAATCTCTTTCAGACTTAGAGAGTTATTGACAAGGGTTTAAATCCTCCAAAAACTGTGCCATCAGGAAGAGTACTATCAAGTGCCATAACATTAAAAGTGTTGGTATTTTTAAAAACATTCGTAAGAGTGAAAGATCAGTTCTTTACACGTAAACATATACCAAACCTTAAATGAAAACTGAGAATTCTGTGAATTTTTTCCCAGAGAGAAATATAATAGAAATAGAAACACTTTATTTGAATTGCATACTACTGATAAAATGCAGCAATATCTTTTACAGAATTATGAAAGCTCTCAAATAAACAGCAAGCAGACATTTCTAGAGCAAATATATATATATATATATATATAATAGCCTAATAATAATAATAATTTTGCATGGGAAATATCATTAGTTCTCTACCAACTGTAACACAGTCCCACATTTGCAGATTTTGCAGATGCATTTTGGAAGCCCCATATATAATGGTTGTTCTTAAACTGTTTGTATAGTAGCAACTACAGCACAGGTGTTGCGGGGGGGGGGGGAAGGAAACCCACTGCTGTTGATATGACTACAACTTTTCCTACATGGGTCATGATAGGCGGAAAAAGTAAAAGCACAGGATTGAAAGGAAACCATGTCATAAAATGTTTATACAACAGTACTTTTAAAATGGTCATGCTGCTTTCTGAAATTGGATCCTTTCAAACAAAACGATTGCTGCCATCGTACTGCACATACTGCTATGCTACTTGGAGAACTTTCTGTGCTTTTCCCTCTTCTCATTGTATTAAGTTGCTATTACCCAGGGAGTGGTGGACAATTCTACCTTTGATATGCCTGTCGACACTAGCAGAAATGAAAGCTTTACCTTTGAAAGAAAAGAAATCCCCCACATGCTTTTGTGATAAGAGGATATCATGTAGTTAAGATTGTGCATTTGATTGGCCCAACTTAGACTGATGGAACTAGATTGCAATGGACTGAAAAATCTGCATTGCAGATAACAAACTGTTTACAAAACGTAAGGATAATAAGCATTTTTAAAAAATGCTTTATTTATTGTTCTGGCTTACAAGTGGCAGAAGGTACCCAAATCTTAACTTTCATCTCTGCAGATTTTTGTGGAACCTGGAAGCTTTCCCATTTCTGTAAAGGTAAAGATAAAGGGACCCCTGACTATTAGGTCCAGTCGTGACCGACTCTGGGGTTGCGGCGCTCATCTCGCTTTATTGGCTGAGGGAGCCGGTGTACAGCTTCCGGGTCATGTGGCCAGCATGACTAAGCCGCTTCTGGCGAACCAGAGCAGTGCATGGAAACACCGTTTACCTTCCCGCTGGAGTGGTACCTATTTATCTACTTGCACTTTGGCATGCTTTCAAACTGCTAGGTTGGCAGGAGCCGGGACCGAGCAACAGGAGCTCACCCCGTCGTGGGGATTCGAACCGCCAACTTTCTGATCGGCAAGCCCTAGGCTCTGTGGTTTAACCCACAGCGCTGCCCGCATCCCTACCCATTTCTGTACAAACCTATAAATAAACTATACAAACCAATAAAAGCAACACTTCAATTAACATACATTGGATGTATCTGATTTTGTTATACTCAGAGCAAACCCGCAGAAATAATACCACTGACCTGGGTTTCCAGGTGGGCAGCCTTTACCACGTGGCACAGCCACGGCATGGCTCTGGAATCGCATGGCTGGGGCAGTGGGGGAAGAGATGCTTGGTGTCTCCCCTTCCCAGCCATGCTGGGATGCCAGTTGGATCCTGTCCCATGGACCTATCGGGCCACAGGGGAGAGAAGATGAAGATACTCCCACTGTATTTCAGGGGGTGGCCTGCTGTGGGTCGCCCTCTTGGATGATCACTGCAGGATTCACCAAACATCCATCCAGGAGGTGAATGGGCAGGATGAACGGGACCTTCCTATGGTTTATTGGCCACCATATTTAGGCCCAGGGAGGAATTTGCCTACCTCATAGCAACTGTCACAACTCTGGCAGATAAGACATTGCATTGGATCCTTAATTGAGCAGGTACCCCATTAAAGGTGTCTAGGAGGAGTGACTGTGTCCGGGAGCCAACAGGAGCCAATGGGCCAAAACACCTCTCCCAATGCCAACCCTGGGCAGGCACCTGGTGCATGTCAGGGGCAGCTCCCCACTTCAGGGCTTACCTCAATTGGTTTATCAATCAGCAGGTAGGCTGCTTGATATTAGATTCATACCTAATGCCTTGGCCAAACCAACTGGAATCTGTAATCAATAGAGTTGTGGCCTATTTCAACCCAAATACCAATCTCCTGTGTTTAGTTATACGGTCTGGCCTACAGAGCACCATGAACATCCTGTACCCACACCAGCAAATGGAGTTATGCAAGTCATGACTAACTTGTCAGTTGATTTCTGTAGGTTTTCCATGACTATGACTTAGACAGGGAATGCAACTTCTATCATTTGGAACCAGCTTGGCCAAACCATTAAAAAAATTGTAATGTGGAAATGATTTATATGTGACCACTACTGAGACAATATTCTTAACACCTTGTCACGCACAACTTTTGAAAGGAGACCTATAATTAACAGGGATGCTGTGAAAGCTGTTATTTTTCATGCTTGAAGTGAAAATTGCATATTCACACGTGAATAAAAGTCTCAGGCAGGCTGCAGGGTTTGTGAATTAAACAAAAATGTGCAGGATGTTCTGCTGTTAATCTAAAGGTGATCAGCACTGGGTCTGTGCCTTTGCATGGGAAACAACGCACCAGTTAAGCTAGGCTGTGACTTCCATCGCTCTCTTTGATGACCATCAAAAAGTGACTACTGTTCTATTTTTATCTTGTAAGTAATTACAATCACCATAGTTAAGCTCTGTCTGCTAATAAGAAGGAAATTCATGCTGCCCATGTTCAGAGAAGCAAATAATAGTTGTCATGTGCCTGGGACCTAAAACTTGACTGGCAGTCAATCATCTGTCCTCTGTTCTGCTTAACTGGAGGCGTCAGGGATTGAACCTAGACCTTCTGCGTGCAAAACAGGTGTCCTATCACAAAGCACCCACAAGTTGCAGGGGGCATTTCTGATTGGCTGAAGCAGAATGCAAGACCAAAGAACATCTCCATTACAGGAACATGAAAAATATGTTTGGAGAGGATAGGGACAGCAGCCACTAATCCACATTTGATTTAGGTCTGTAGGAAATGGATGAAATACCCCTCACAAACAATTAGCTTCCAAATTCAAGTGTAGTGGGTGTTCAGTAGAAAGGAGGATGTATGGAGAATATATTTGAACTGCTGTCCATAATTGCCAAGGTGACTGCTGTCCACCTATGGAGCTGGGGAAGGATTATTTAATTTCTCACTAGAAACTGAGCCTGAGTAATGCTACCTTATTCTTGTTGGCAAAATGCAAATAGAACAATAGCTTATTTTACAAGGTAATCAAATGGCGAATGAAGGTGCTTTTAAAATGTGCAACGGTGTGCAATTAACGACACAGGAATATCTTAACATTATGGAAATTGCACATCCACTTTTGTGGATAAGTGTTCTGAGCACACAATGTTCTGGAAGAAAGACAAATGTATGTTGACAATAAGGCAAGTGGGAAAAAAGAATTTGAGAACTGCTGAAAACAACACAACAATAATTGTTCTTATTGCCAAGACCAAAAAAAGGTCAGGAGCAGGAAATTAGTCAGTGAGGCAGTTGGAGCATTACAGGATAAAAGAGTTTCTGCCAAAGGTGTACAGGGAAATTGCAGAGAGGCTGAAAGGATTTTGTGCTTGTCTTTGCTGCGAAAGATGTAGGTAACCTATGCATAGGCTGACATTTTTGAGGAGATAGTCTGAAGGACTGAGACAAATAGACATGATCTTCTAAGGCTTACTGGCAACTAAAAAGAACAAATTGCCAGGACCAGATGGCATCTACCCAAGAGAACAAATCAAATATGAAACTGCTGCTCTTCTAACAAAAATATGTAACTGGCCTCTAAAATTGGCCTCCATACTAGCAATGTAAATAGGTGTTACATTGGAAAGTAGCCAATGTAACACCTGTTTTTTAAAGGAATCCGGGAAATTACAGGCCAGTTAGCTTAATGTTAACATCTTTATGGGTAGATTAGAGAAGCACATTATTAAAGATAAATATTATCAACACATTATTAAAGATTCTGTCATATCAAGCATGTAGGAGAACATGTCTAAAGAAGATCCAGCATGCCTTCTGCAAAGGGAAGTCCTGCTTCTCTAAATCTTAGAGCTCTCTGAGAGTGTCAACAGCATGTTGGTCTCACAGACACTTTAGTCTTGGATTTCAGAAAGATTCTTCGTCTCATTCAACTTAGCAGGACTGGTTATTGCAAACAGTAATAGGAATAAATGAACAATTCTCAAAGTGGAGGGAAGAAAGAAGCTGTACTGGAACCTGTAGTTTTAAAGTTGTTTATAAATGATATGGAATTAGGAGTGAACAATGAGGTGGCCAGGTTTGTTGATGGCACCAAATTGATGACACCCAAGCAGACTGTGAAGAACTTAAAAAAGAAACACACCACACTGAGTGGATGGCCAATTTATTTACACCCCCCCAGAATGGGGCTGGGTGGAGTAGCATTCCAGTCCTTGAACTAATTTTGGGACTAATTTTGCACCCAACTGAAATGGAAGATCTTGGGGGAAAGCACAACCAACTGGAAACTGAAGAAAGGAAACTGGATAAACACTGTCGCTGCCCCCTGCCATCTTCCAGATTGCTGGTGCAAACCCAGCAGGGCTTTGTTTTTGGTTATTTCTCTGCCTTCAGTTCTCCCTGGGTTAGGCATAAATATATCCACGGCACAATGCTATGCATGTCTCCTGAGAAGTAAGTCTCATTAAGTTCAATTGAACTTACTGACAATTACGTAGGTAGAAGATTCCAGCCTCAGGTTACAAAATTCAGTAAATGAATCCCAAATAGCCATAAAGTTGCCTCATCTTTGACATCTTTCCTTTGTTCTTATAAAGCAAGGCGGTTTAGCGAATTGCAGGCACATTGTTGCTATTCATTATACTATATCTAGAAAGTTAGGTAATTAATATATACCAGTTAGGGGCTACAGTTATATATGTAGCAATTTCACTATATTCTTTACATATGTATTCTTTACATATAAGTTCCTTGGCACAGGACAGAAGAAAAAAGCATTGGATCAAATGTGATGAAACAGTCATTATGCCACTTTCCAAAACAGGGTGTAAGTCTGGGGTGGGGGGAGTCATTTATAGAGTGAGCAGAGCATTTTTCATCCGGCATGCTATGCAGTTATGAAAAAGAAATATATGTACATATATGTGTGTGAGTGTGTCGTCTCCTCAGGTGTCACTCTCTTCTCTCATTCAATGACTGATGGCTCCCAGTATTATTACAGAAACAGATTGATCTTTTTAATGAGCTAGTTTAATAGACTCCAAAATCTCACTGTGGCTGCTCATCCGTATCAGACCATATGCACCAAGAAAACATTCAGTGAAACACAGAGCTCTGCTGGCAGGCTGCTGCTCCTACAGTAGACCAGGATATATATAATATTTAAGTTGCTAAATTATAGTATATTATATTAATTGTATTATATGTTTTTCCTGGCTGTCCACAAACCTTTATGGTAAGAGTGGGTACATGCACAACAAGGAATATTGCACCTTTTTTCAGCCTTCATTGAACTGGCAGCCCTGAATATGGCAAACACCAAGGAAGGGTGAAGGATGGGATTTATTAGCTTTATTTTAACTAATTTCTACCCCACCTGCTCAATTTTTAAAGTGGGGGGCATTTCTCACTAGAAACTTAAAATCAATAAAAATTATAATATCTAAATGCAAATATTCCGTCTAAATACAATATTGGATGGTAACAATTTCCAAATCCAACAAAGTCACAAAAATTGGTTAAGAAAAAGAACAGCAAGCAGAATTAAGCTTTATCCCTTCAAATCGTTTGTTCTCTAATTTATGAGTCGCTGTCCACATGCATCTCAAGGAAATCTACAAACGTATCATAAAAACAACTTGATGGCATTAAACGGCTTTTAGTAGATCAACAATCGGCCAAGTCTCTGCACTTCAGTAGGAGCAGCTTTCTGCAAGAATGTGTCGCTATCGAAAAGGTCCTGTTTCCTACACAATAGCAGGACTTATTGAAAGATCTTTATCCCTGTAAAGGCTCATCTGGGAGAAGTTTCTCTTCAAAATATCCTGGACCCAGAATGAATGGAACAACATGCAATCTAGCTTACACAGAGATGATAGTCATTCGGCAACTTGAATATACTTCTCAGCTTTTCTGCCTAGCTGTAGTTAGGTTTTGCAGGTTTTCAGGTTTTGAAGCACTACAGAACCTGTAAAACCTGTTTGAGCTGAGACAGTAGGAGGAAGAGAAGGCTATCAAGTATGTACACTGCAACATCAGACTTATGCAGCCTGCCATCTTTAAAATAATTCTTCAGCTTGGTGAAAATCATAAACACAGGCTTGGCTAGAGTGGTTTGTTTCTGTTAGGGGAAATTCTTCATGGCAGTACTATTTATAGCCTAGTAGAAAAGCACCGTGTGAGAAATGGAGAGTCATTATGTCTCTGCAAACCCTTGTGCAATGCTATGCATGAGCTCTTTCCAAAATCTCTTTATGGCTCACTAAAGTTCATATTTGGCAGCCTGTAACTTCCTTATTCACCAGGTTTTTCATGCTGCAACAAAACTCTAATTAGGGATGGGCGAGAAATTTGGTTCGGTTGGCATTCACACCTCCCAAAACAAGATGTGAACCAAAATGCAGCTATTTTAAACGTGCACTTCTCTGAATTTTGTGATACAGTTCTCCAACCAAATAGTGTGTATACAAGTACAAATATTAGGGGAAAGTGAGCACTTATTAGTGAAAAATATGCAAAATACATTATATTGGGGGAAATGCTTTCAAAAATATGTATGGTAGGCAAAATTGCACATGAAAAGGTTTATGTTAGGGGGAAAGTGTACTAGAATTTTCATTAGGATATTCTATTCTATTCTATTTTATTCTATTTTTTTTTGCAGATTGATGCAGAAACATGGATATCTCAAATGTAAGTCTGGAAAAATGTGAAACAGGTACCAAAACTGACAGATTTGCCTAACCCCAAAGCACTACAGTGCTGCAATACAAGAAGTGTTCTGATAGCACTTGTGCAAGAGTTCACGAAATGATGAAAATACATTTTATCTTTCCAATCTTTGGATCCAAGTCACTGTAGACTTCCAGTGCTGCCACCAATGGTAGATATTAAAAAAAAAAAAACTTCCCAGTACCTGACATTCTCTTCTGGGTTTATTTTATGACACAGCCTCTAACAAGACTAGGACATCTCAAACACCAGGTAACCATTGTGAACAGATATTGGGGGTGGTGGTGGTGGTTGGAATCCATAAGGGATGTTCTAACACCAACATGCATGTTTTTAGAAACTGTAGTGTGTCCAGACATAAGCACAGAGTTAGAAATCAAACTGAAATTTATGTTGCTTGCCTAAACAAGGATAAACACATCATGGAAAACGCACAACAATGGGAAAAGTTAGGCAGTGACATAGAAATCAGTGAACAATTTTGATGCCACAATTTAAATTTGCCAAAATATTATCACAACTCCTTTTGTTCAGTAAGATTGATTGATCGATCTAACTAACTAACTAGATTTATATACTCCTAGATTGTAATGAAACCTCAAAGAAGTTAGCTAAGTTTTGCCCTGCAAGGATGGTTTCATATGGTTAACTAATTTGGATTCTCAAATTGCAAGATAGTCTGAAATGTTCAGACTGCAACAGAATTATCTCCCATCCAGAAGTCTGTGGCATATATATTGTGACATCTTGGGCCATGTCATGACCTAATTGACTTTGGATCCAGTTGGGTGAGAATTCTCCCTGCTTCTTTTATTCAAGTATTCAAGTAATCTTGGTGTGCTGTAACATCCGGAGTTGACTATACAGAAGACAATGGCAGTGTAATGTCTAATATTTAAATGGATCATCTATACTGAACTCAGCTTAAAAGGTGAGCATCAACAATTAAATTACTTATGATTGCTGTTGATTAAATAAAAGCAGTTTCCCTTCTAGCTGTTCCAGGAGCCTGTGCCAAACATTGCTCAGATATCTGAACTTCATTTCCTTCTCTTTTGATTTATGCTTGTTCAGAAGGAGTCATAGGACAGTGCTTTTAAAAATCATGAGGAGTAAACTGTGGTCGCCAAAAATAAGCCGGAAAGTGGAAACTAACTACTAGTCGTAAGAACAAGGAAAATTGAAAGCATAAGGGAAAACATTGTGGCTTATCCTTAAAATCATCTAGCGCCAAGAAATCAAATGCAATCTTCTATAGATAAAAATAAAATAAAAATACAATTAAAAAAAGCTATGGTTTTCCCAGTAGTGATGTATGGAAGTGAGAGCTGGACCATAAAGAAGGCTGATTGCCAAAGAATTGATGCTTTTGAACTATGGTGCTGGAGGAGACTCTTGAGAGTCCCACGGACTGCAAGAAGATCAAACCTATCCATTCTTAAGGACATCAGCCCTGAGTGCTCACTGGAAGGACAGATCCTGAAGCTGAGGCTCCAATTCTTTGGCCACCTCACGAGAAGAGAAGACTCCCTGGAAAAGACCCTGATGTTGGGAAAGATGGAGGCCACAAGGAGAAGGGGACAACAGAGGACGAGATGGTTGGACAGTGTTCTCGAAGCTACCAGCATGAGTTTGACCAAACTGCGGGAGGCAGTGGAAGACAGGAGTGCCTGGTGTGCTCTGGTCCATGGGGTCATGAACAGTCGGACACGACTAAATGACTAAACAACAACAAAAGATATATAAAGAAGGCACCAGGTGAGCCTCCTTGGAGAGATGATTCCACAAGCGGGGAGCCACAGCAGAAAAGGCCTGCTTTCGTGTTGATACCTTCCAGACCCCTTGTGGAGGAGGCACACGAAGAAGGACCTCGGATGATGATCACAGGGTCTGGGTCGACTCATTTGGGGAGAGGTAGTCCTTGAAGTATTGTTTTCCCTTTACCAAGTTTACGTGCAGGCAGTGCTGGGGCATGTTAGGGGGAGCAACTACCACATCCCTATATAGCATTCCTTTTCAGCTCAGTGAAAATGATATGTGAGCCAGGGAGCCGGATTGGGATATAGATGGCTGGAAAACAGCTTTTTAAACCAGAATAAAAACCATCTCTCCCTCTCCTGGCCTATATTGAATGTTTTCTTAAGACAAAAACACGAAACAGAGACAGTGACAGTCATATCTGGAATCCAAATGATCTGCTAGCCACTTTAAATGTGCATGCAACAAACCAAACAATTTGTTGGCTAGTACCCGTGAACAGAGCTCCATTATAATCCTAATTATTTAGGGGCAAATTGTGCCTTCAGGCTTATCATGAAAAAGCAGAGTTCTCCACTGATTACTGATAATGGAACATTCTGTTGCATTCAAGCATAACTTAGTTAATTTATTTTAACTTGATTTTTATCCTGCCCTCTTCCAACTATAAAAACCAACTACATTTCTATCAAAATAAAAAGCCCAGCATTCTGCAACGAACTCTGTCAATAAATTCATCCCGCCTCAGTGCAATGGGATGTCACCAGAGCACTCGCAGATGCGGCTAAATACAGAACAGCAGATGCGATTGTATCAAATATGCTACAGGGCATTCAGTTGGACAAAATCTGCAGGTCCAAATGAGTTGTTTTGTGCTCTGTATCTCAAACACTGGCTTCACCTTGTATGCAAATTCTTGGGCAAGTTGCATCTTTTTTGAAATGAGTATCTGGTTTGCAGCAGAAAGCAGTGTGATCGAAAGAAGTGGCTACTAACACAGAATGGAAGTCTGGAATCTGGATGATGTCATCAGTCGCTACGGACCAGAAAACTCTGTAGACCAACAGAGGACCTGCCTTAGTGGGATGGCATTGGTACCATCAGCCCTCCTGAGACCATCTGTAATAATTTCTTCTCCCACCCTGTGGTGCTAAGAGCCAGGAATCTGACCTACTCCATTATTAACCACTACAATATCTATCGTCTTCATAACTGGCATGGTCAAACCTGCCAAACAGAATTGACTTTGTTGTGCAGAATAGATTGCCATAGGAGCTAACAGTTGCAGACCCTTCCAGAAGAAGACAGGCTTTTGGGAAACAAGTTCAGCCTCCCGCTCCCTCCACCCAGGGAGGGAATGTGCTAATTTTGTGACTGTGTGAAAGATGGAACAGTTCAGACTGGGACTACAAAAGACCCATGGAGAGCTGAGTTGCTCTCTGGAAGGATCCTAACGAAGGAGCAGTATCTGCTGCAAATGTGTTACTGCTGCAAATCTCTATTGTCTGCTCAGCTTATATACAAATATTACAAACACCATAAGCTTCCTATGAACTCCTTCCAAAGGAAACTGAACCCTGCCTGAGTGCTATACCTCTGAAACTTCTCACTGCTTAGAAGTAGAGTGTAAATGTGTAGCAATAAACAAACATAACCTTTGCATTTAAAAAGGTCCTAGGTAGAGTTTCTGGTACTTTGGATTGAAAGGTCTCAGACATTACAGAAAGATGTTAGCCTGAGATCCCAGAAAGTCTCCACTGGCCCAATACCATGACTCAGAACAAGAAAGCTTTTGTTGTTGTTTTTTGCCTCTCTTTTACAGATCATCTTTTACCCACAGAATCAGCTCAACTTCTTTGGTTCCTGAGAAGGACAAAATGGCGCTCTTCCCTTGCGCAGACAAGCTGACATGGCTAGCAGGTGACACTGATCCTGTGACAACATTCTCCACTACACCTGAGGAGAGCAACCTAGCTTAAGGGCCACAGCTATGTGACACACAGCTCTGTCCCCCAATGGGCATTGCTCCCACTGTCTGAGACTTCATTCTGCCCAACCCTATAGAGTCAGCACTCATATATTCATACAACAGTCAAAGGAATATCTTGACCCACTGAAAGTTATTTACGCCATTTAAATAAAGCAGGAACCTCTTTTCAGTGTGCTGGGATACTGGTCAAGGAATAGTGATTAGCCAACAATCTGATGCAACAGTCAAAGTGGACCTCGCAAAGCGCAGCATGCACCTTTTCATTACAACGTCAAAGAAGCCCTCCAAAACGTTTACCTGTCTGGAGTTCGCCTCTTCCCGTTTTCGTTCACATCGAGAAGCAGCTCTGAGGAGTCAACAGGTGAGGTGGTGCTGGCATCCAGAAGCAGCTGCTCATGCTGAGCGAGGTACTGGGCGGGGTTCTGCTTGGCCAACCTTGCACAGTGCAGGAGCTCCCGCTGTAGCAGGGGCAGATTGGCCTGAAAGATCAGAGGAGCAGCATCACAACATACACCCCCATTAGAAAGCACCCCCTTAGCCTCACAAGCACAAAGATACATTTACACACACACGCACACACAGACACTTCAGCTGTAATGTATGTGTGTGCATTTAATCTTTCACAACCATTATTCA